>NC_040015.1:3460082-3462155 GCF_000972845.2 Larimichthys crocea | reverse complement strand
AAATACGGTAATGGTAATAATCTTTAGAGGAGAACCTTGCCATGTCACGTTTAAGGCGTCTGCTGCCATTGGTGCTGTTTACTGTAGTATTAAAAAATCTGTCAAGTGGAATAACAGTTAGAGGGGTGGTTATCTTCGCCAGGAAACAGCAACCTGCATATGTGGGAGGTAAAAATGTGTAGTATTGATTACCGCAAACCCAAGCATATCCTCTCATCATGCCCAGACCCGGTGTAGACCTCACCACCTTTACTCCGCTTATGTTACCAACTGGTAGGGTCAAATTTACCTTCATACAAACCTCTGAGTCAGAATGAGAGCACCCCTCGGAGGCCTCCACTTTAGCACAAGAGGAATTGCCTAAAAACTGACCAGATGCCCTGAAACCGGAAGTGGTGTGTGAGCTGGTTGCACATGTCTGATTCACCCCTCTGCAAATACTAAATAGTGGAAAAGAAGTGACCTGCGTCACTTTGTCTGATTTAGGTCTAAGACTCTTATCTGTTGAGTTATCAGGATGTAGAAGGTCCTGATCACAAAGCTGTAAGCAGACGCCAGAATTATAATACCTCTGATCTGGTGCCACAGAAGCCTGGATGTCTGAATGGAGGCCATGGGCGTGGTCTTTCCATCTTCTGGGTTTGAAGTCAGCTTCTTCTGGCCGTGTGTGTGAATGTATGTGCGGCCTTGGCACGTCTGTATGCCTAGTCTACAGTGAGAGGTTACTAGCACATCACTGATTATTCTCCTACTGTCGCTGTGGTTGTACCCCCAGGGGGTGGAACTCTTCTGCAGTGTGTTGCGTGAATCCAAGTAGTACGTTCTGCAACCTTCACAGCAGTGTGAGTGACCAGGAGGACTTGGAACGGTCCCAACCAGCGATGATGTCTCCAAGACTTTCTCCTGAAGTTCTTCACCACCATGAAATCTCCAGGCTTAATGTCATGTAGAGGACCTGAGGCCGCTGAGGGTTCACGAGGATTCAAAACACATCATCATACTGAGAAACTGATCAACTTCATTTACAAATTGGTTTTGTCATCAAGAGGGTCGAGGTCTGAGTCAGTTCAGTCAGGGCAGATTCAGTTTCAGCATTTCTCTTTTCCCACCACAGAATGGGACCTGTGAAAAGAAAGGTTAACAGTATTATTATGCTCACAGTTCCTCTGATGCCACAGAAGCCTGGATGTCTGAATGGATGCCATGGGCGTGGTCTTTCCATTTTCTGGGTTTGAAGTCAGCTTCTTCTCGCCGTGTGTGTGAATGTATGTGCGGCCTTGGCACGTCTGTATGCCTAGTCTACAGTGAGAGGTTACTGCAACATCACTGATTATTCTCCTACTGTCACTGTGGTTGTACCCCCAGGGTGTGGAACTCTTCTGCATGTGTTGCGTGAATCCAAGTAGCACATTCTGCAACCTTCACAGCGGTGTGAGTGACCAGGAGGACTTGGACGGTCCACAACCAGCTGATGATGTCTCCAAGACTTTCTCCTGAAGTTCTTTACCACCACAAAATCTCCAGGCTTAATGTCATGTAGAGGACCTGAGGCAGCTGAGGGCTGTGCACTGGCAACCTGTGTGTCTGATGTCCTCGCAGAGAGTGGTGTCCATCTGTCGTCCAGGTGGATCTTACGGTGGCCCTGAAGTGCAAAACACAACAGCAAATTCAAAAAACACAATAGCAAATCAAATAACACAACAGCAAATCGATAACACACAGCAAATTCAAAAACACAATAGCAAATCAAATAACACAGCAGCAAATTCAAAAACACATAGCAAATCAAATAATACAATAGCAAATAAATAACACAGCAGCAAATTCAAAAACACAATAGCAAATCAAACAACACAATAGCAAATCAAATAACCATTAGCAAATTCATGTGTTATTTGACTTGTTATTGTGTTGTTTGATTGCTATTGTGTTTTTGAATTTGTTGCTGTGTTATTTGATTTGCTATTGTGTTTTTGAATTTGCTGTTGTGTTATTCGATTTGCTGTTGTGTTATTTGATTTGCTATTGTGTTTTTGAATTTGCTGTTGTGTTTTGCACTTCAGGGCCACCGTA
>NC_040015.1:3421765-3460072 GCF_000972845.2 Larimichthys crocea | reverse complement strand
TTATTTGATTTGCTATTGTGTTTTTGAATTTGCTGCTGTGTTATTTGATTTGCTATTGTGTTTTTGAATTTGCTGTTGTGTTATTCGATTTGCTGTTGTGTTATTTGATTTGCTATTGTGTTTTTGAATTTGCTGTTGTGTTTTGCACTTCAGGGCCACCGTAGGATCTGTTCCCACTCGAGGTGGGACTGCAAACAGAATCTCAAAAGGGGACAGGTTAAGTCGCTCGCGCTTGTGCATTCTCATGTACATCAAAACAATAGGCAGTGCTTTAGGCCATGACAAACCTGTTTCCTCGCAGCATTTTCTCAATTTTGTCTTGATGGTCTGATTTTGGCGTTCAATGGCACCACCTGCTTGTGGATAGTAAGAACAGTGAGTTTTGAGGTCAAAACCTAAACACTCAGAGAGTTGTGCCATTGCTTCGTTCACGAAATGGGCACAGTTGTCTGATGAAATTTTCTCTGGAATTCCCCATCTAGGAATTATCTCTGTAAGTAATGCTTTTGCCACAACTGATGCTGTGGCATGTTTTGACGGAAACACTTCAACCCATTTAGAAAACATATCAGCCATAGTTAGACAATATTTCTTCCCTTCAGCTGGGCTGAGTTCAATGAAATCCATCATCAGATGTTGGAATGGTCTGATTGTAGGTGGGTGTGCTGCATTTTGTGACAGTGGTTTTGTTTTGCCCACATTATTTTTGGCACAGATCGTGCAACTTCTGCAAAAATCTGCTGCAAAGGTGGAAAAACCTTTTGTGTACCAACCAGCCTGCACACATACCTGTTTTTGAGACATGATCCAAACCGTGTGAGAGTTTTGCAAAGCATGGATACACTTTCTTTAGCAGACACGGTTTATAATCTGGTCCGTACCACACACCCTCCTTCTGATAGCAGTTATTCTGAGTCCACAGCTTCTTCTCTGCTGGTGTAACAAAACTGCTGAGATCAGAAAGAGAAGCAACTGAATGTGACAACAGGGCGTTGGTTTCATGTTTGACGTTAACGGGAAGTCGAGCTGCTACTTTGGCAGCTGTATCTGCTCGAGCATTTCCTCTGGAGATCACATCCTCAGATGATGTATGTGCTGCACATTTACAGACAGATATCTGTGGAAGCAAAATAGCCTCTAACAAAGCAGATATCTTATCATGATGCAAAATTGGTTTGCCATCAGATTTTAGAAATTTTCTGTGTTTCCACAAGGCTCCAAAATCGTGAACGACACCAAAGGCATACCTTGAGTCGGTGTAGGTGGTCACCGTTTTACCTTCTGCCAATTTGCATGCTTCTGTCAAGGCCATCAGCTCTGCTGCCTGTGCTGAGTAATGAGAAGGCAGAGGAGAAGATTGTACAACACCATGATCATCAACAACAGCATAACCAGTCTGACATTGTCCTGTGTCTGGGTGTCTTGAAGCAGACCCATCCACATAGAAAACTAGGTCAGGGTTGTTCAAGGGTGTGTCTGAAAGGTCAGGTCGTGGTGTACATATCTGTTGCACTTCAGCTTCACAGCTGTGTGGCTCTCCATCGGTTGGGAGAGGCAAAAGAGTAGCTGGATTTAAGACAGTGCACCTTTTGATTGTGACATGTGGCAGGTCGAGAAGTGTGGTATGGTACCTGAGCCATCTTGCTGCTGAAAGATGAGATGTCTTCTGTTCTGACAAGAGAGCTGAGACTGCATGTGGAACAAGTAATGTTAATTCTGAAAAACAGCTCTCAAACAATGAGGTAAAGCCTTAGCAACAGGATCAAGAGTGCATGAAAAATAAGCAACAGGCTTTAACTGTGATCCATGTTTTTGTAGCAAAACACTTGTCGTACATCCCTCCTTTTTGTCCACACACTGGACGAATGGTTTATCAGGGTTTGGAACCCCTAAAGTTGGAGCGGACTGTAGAGCTTTCTTCAAGTTGACAAAAGATATTTCAGCCTCTGGTGTCCAGGTGATTTTGGAGGAGGCTGTGAGACCTCTAGCATGTGTGACATCTCTCAAAGGACGTTCAAGCACAGAGAAGTTAGGAATGAAATGTCTGCAATATGAACACATGCCCAAAAAAGACATAGCTTGTTTCTTTGTGAGTGGTTTAGGTGTGTTGACAATAGCAGATATGCGTTCTGGAGAGAGAGACTTGCCGTTTGGGGTTAACACGTGACCCAAAAAGGTGACCTCCTGCTGTACGAACTGTAGCTTACTCAGGCTAGCTTTGTGTCCTTCCCGACACAGGTGTTGCAGGAGGGCAACAGTATCCGTCTCGCACTGCTCCTTAGTGGGAGAAGCGATAAGTAGGTCATCAACATACTGTAAGAGAGCAGAGCCTTCAGAAAGAGACAATGTAGATAAGCTTCTGGACAAGGCTGCATTGTAGAGAGACGGAGAGGAAGTGAAACCTTGACACATTCTAGTGAAAGTGTAACGTTTACCATCAAACAGGAATGCAAACCAGAACTGCGAATCTTTATGAACTGGAACAGAGAAGAACGCATTAGACAAATCAACCACAGAGAAATACTGAGAGCCCTCAGGAACCTGTGAGATGATTGTGTAAGGATTTGGAACATTTAGAGCAGGTGAAGTGACTGCAGCATTAACAGCTTGCAGGTCTTGGACAAAATGCCATTCATCTGGTTGGCCTTTAGGTCTGATTTTTTTTACAGGAAAAATAGGAGTCTGTACTGGAGAGTCCTCACAGGGAACAATCACTCCAGCTTTTAGTAGGGAGTGAAAAACAGGGCGGATGCCTTCAATGGCTTCATTCTTCAAAGGATATTGTTTCACCACAGGTCTGTAATCAGATTTTGCAGTGATCTGAACAGGTTCACAGTTTTTTATCAGACCCACATCACAACCTGGCTCAGAGGTATGACAAAAGATGGAGACTACACATGCTTTTAAACTATAAAACATAAATTTATTTAAACTACATAAGATTAACTGTGCATATCAGTTTATCAGTAATGTTTGTAATGTATGGGTGTGTGTGAATGTGTGTAAATGTAAAATGAAACAAAATATAAATAACCAAAGCTCGAACAAACCCAGCAACTCAAACAGGAGAGCGAGAGAGAATGCTCAAAGCTCTTCTTATAAGTGAGCATTCACACCAATTCAGGTGTTAACCATCTCTCCTGATGAGAACCAACCAATCAAAAATTAGGTCAGGCCATAAAGCCGTCACATCCCCCTCCACAAGAGCGATGTCCCACCTCTGATCTTGTAATAAAAAAAATATACATTAATTTTCATTTACCAAACACCAATGAAAATTTTCCCATCACGTCCCAATACACCCCCACCCCCAATTCTCATGACCCAGCAACCTTGGATCCGGAGGAAGCACTTTTAAGAGTACCTGAAAATCAGGGCAGAAGATATACAAAAAGACAAATGGGCAATTTTTCTGTAAATGCAATTTTTAAATCAAAGGAGCACGTGACAGTGCATCTGCCACCACATTTTCTTTGCCTTTAATATGACGTATGTCCAAATGATATGGCTACAACATTAAGGCCCATTGCATCAATCTTTGATTAGGGTTTTGGGGCGAACGCAAAAAAGTTAATGGGTTGTGGTCAGTATAAACCACCAAAGAAGAACCTGACCCAACATAAACATCGAAGTGTTGAAGGGCCCAAATAAGAGCAAGTGCCTCTTTTTCTATTACAGAATAATGTTTCTGATACCCTTTAAACTTCTTAGAGAAGTAACTTATGGGCCTTTCCTCCCCACTTTCATCTGTCTGTAACAAAACTGCCCCAGCCCCAACATCACTTGCATCTACTTGCAACTGGAAAGGGTGATCCAGCCGAGGAGCTGCGAGCACAGGAGCAGAGGACAACAGATGTTTCACTTGGTCGAATGCCTGCTGACAAAGGGGAGACCAAACATACTTAACATCATTTTTCAACAACTCAGTCAATGGGGCTACAACAGAGGCAAAATTGGCACAAAACCCCCAATAATAACCTGCCATCCCCAAGAAACGCAACAATTCCCGCTTAGTAGATGGAACAGGAAATGCTTGTATTGCCAAGACTTTTGCATGAATAGGGCAAACTTTTCCCTGTCCCACAACCTTACCCAAATAGGTTACTGTAGCCTTCGCAAATTCACATCTGGCCAGATTTATAGTCAGGTGAGCCCAGAGCAGTCTGTCGAATAGAGCCTTCACTTGGTTAAGATGTTCTTCCCATGACTCACTATAGACCACCACATCATCCAAGTAGACTGCACAACCCTCCAGTCCACACACAACTTTGTTCATCAACCTCTGAAATGTGGCTGGAGCATTACGCAGTCCAAATGGCATGACGGTGTAAGAGTACAGACCTGATGGTGTCACAAAAGCACAAATCTCTCTGGCTCTTTTAGAAAGTGGAACCTGCCAGTAACCCTTAAGAAGATCAAACTTACTAACATATTTGGCCGCGCCAACCTGATCAACACAATCAACCCCCCGGCCGCCCACATTGCCCATAGCTAAGACCGGCCCTGAACACAATCTTCCATCCGGGGAAGAGGGAAAGAGTCAGGTTTTGTTACAGCATTCACCTTCCTATAATCAGTGCAAGGTTTTGTTACAGCATTCACCTTCCTATAATCAGTGCAAGGTTTTGTTACAGCATTCACCTTCCTATAATCAGTGCAGGGTCTATAGGTGCAATCAGGCTTGCTAAACAAAAGACAAGATGAGGCCCAGCTAGATGAAGAAGGCTCAGCAATAGCATTATCCAACATATGACACTTCTGAGTCCAAGATCTTTCGTTTCTCTGGAGAAACCCGATAGAACCGCTGAGTGATAGGCTTAGCATCTCGCACATCAACATCATGCTCAATTACATGAGTGCGAGTAGGATTATCAGAGAACAGACCTGGGTAACTTTGAATAAGCTTAACCAGCTGTTTACACTTACTTTCGTCCAAATGACTAAGTATTGCATCTAACTTTGCAAGAGTTTCCGAAATTTTTAGTCGAGGTTGCAGAACCCCATCACCTGCTAAGTTCTCTTCCTCAAACACTGACATGCAATCATTTACCATCAGAGCTGGATAACTTTGGGCATCCTCACCTAATGGTTCCCGCACATGGTAAGGCTTGAGCAAATTAATATGGCATATTTTAGATGATTTTCTTTTATTTGGCATTTCAATCAGGTAATTTTGCTCTGAAACCTGACGGACTACATGACATGGACCAAAAAATTTAGCCTGAAAAGGTGACTCCACCAGTGGTAGAAGAACCAGAACCTGGTCACCTGGACTAAATTTTCGTTGCTCTACCTTGCGGTCAAACAGTTTTCATTTTTTTCTAAGAAACTTGTAACTTCTGTTTGGCTAGTTCCCTAGCCTCATAGAGTCTCTGCCGAAACCCATTAACATAGGTAAATCAAATTCTGTGGAGGATCAGTTGACCTCCATTGATCATGCAACACAGACAAAGGACCGCGGACCGTATGAGCAAAAACAACCTCATTAGGACTAAATCCTGTACTCTCTTGAACAACCTCTCTCGCTGCCAACAAGCGCCATGGTAAACCCTCCTCCCAATCTGCGTTTAGCTCTGTGCAATAAGCACGCAACAAAGATTTCAAATGCTGGTGAAAGCGCTCAAGTGCACCTTGGCTCTGAGGGTGGTATGCTGAGGCCTTGTTGTGTTTTATGTGAAGTTGTTTAAGGATTTGTGCAAACAGCCGAGATGTAAAGTTTGATCCCTGATCACTCTGTACTATTTTGGGAATACCAAACACAGATATAAACTGACTCATGGCCTTAACAACAGACTTTGTAGTGATGGAACGAAGAGGATAAGCAGCTGGATATCTGGTTGACTGGCACATTACAGTTAGCAAATAAGAACAACCTGACTTGGACCTGGGAAGAGGACCCACACAGTCAATAATCAGGTGCTCAAAAGGCTGACTCACTGCAGGAATAGGATACAAAGGAGCAGGTTTTATTGTTTGGTTAGGTTTGCCTGTAACTTGACAATTATGGCATGTCTTTACAAATGCAGAAACATCACGTTTCATACGTGGCCAGAAAAAATGCTGAAGCAAACGATCATGTGTTTTCTTGACACCCATATGTCCTGCAACATTATCATGAGCTGTCTGAATTGTGGCTGTCCTAAATTTTACAGGCAACACAATTTGCACAATAGGATCACCGCTGAATGTCTCACCATGAGGAGCCCACCTCCTAACAAAGACGTCATTCAAAAGGAAGTATCCTTGCTTCACCTTTCCTACCTGCATTGTAGGCAAAACCAGATCATACACATTCCTCAGAGACTGGTCCGCTTTTTGTTCTTTCACCAGCTCTGAATGAGAAACACAAAGATTAGGTGGCAGGGACAAGGCAAATTTCTTTACATCACAAGAGTTTTGTCTCATATCAGTCAGCGCAGCAGTCATTGAACGAGTCACAGCACAGGTTGTAACTGCTGGTTCTGATTCACTAAGCTCCTTTGTTTCCACAGTACAAGCTGTTAAAACTGCTTGCTCATTTTCAGGGACTTCTTGAGATGACAAGGAAGCCACAACTGTCTCACTTTGTTGATTTGATACCTCAGAAAGTTGTAGGGCCTCAAATTCTACATCGTCTGGCCATATCCGATGTCCTGCCAGGTCATTTCCTAGAATGATGTCAACTCCTTCCACTGGCAGTTTAGGACGAACACCAACTTGGACCTGCCCCTGTACCAGATCACATGACAAGAACATTTTATGTATAGGCACAAAAAGAGTTGTCAAACCCATCCCTCTGACCGGAATACAACCCCCTGTATCTGAACGTGGCGAAAAGGGCAAAATTGCCTGCCTCACAAATGTGCGTAAAGCTCCTGAGTCTCTCAGTATTTTAACTAGAACCTTTTTAATCACCTCCACCTAGCCTGACAAATCCATCAGACATGAATGGGGCATAACCCTCATCAATTTCAGAGGATTCTATGTGTTTAACTTCCATTTGAAATGGAGCTACTAGGTTTTCATCATCTCCAAATTTGGGGGTTGCCAAACCAGCTGACTTCACATGGCCTGCTTTCATTCTGTCTTTTAACAAAGGACATTCCTTTTTCCAGTGACCCTTTTGATGGCAATAATTGCACATATTTGGATCACCTTTTCCAATAGGTGGCTCATCAAATTTTGGGGAAAAATTACCTGTTTTCTGATATTTATCCTAAATTTTGGGGAAAAATTACCTGTTTTCTGATATTTATCCTGGCTACGTTGCTCACCAAAGATACGCTTGTGTGTTAACACATATTCATCGGCCAACACTGCATCCTCATTAGGACAGGTGACTTTGTGCTCATTAATATAGGTGGCAATGTAATCAGGCACAGATTGTTTAAATTGTTCTAGAGCTACCAAATCACACAATTTATCAAATGTTTTTACCCCAGATGAAGAACACCAGCGATTGAAATGTGTGACCAAATCCCGTGCAAACTCCACATGTGTTTGTTTACCAGTCTTTCGCCAGCTCCTAAAGCGCTGACGATTCTTGAGCTTTACCTGTAAAGACACAGTGCAACATTAATGTTTGTTCCTCATCAGGCCAAGATCTAGAATGGGCAATACGTTCAAACAAACAGAAGAAGGTTTCAACATCATTCTCATTAAACTTTGGCAACAATCTCAAATTACTGGCAACATCAAAATGCGAACCAGTGGTTTGTGCATTTAAAGCAGATGCAGAAATTTTTCCTTCCTTAATTAATGCCAATTTTTGTATTTCCAAATCCAATTTCATCTGTTCCTTTTTGTATTTTATTTCTTCCAATTCTTTTTCATGATCCAATTTCAAAAGCAGCAATTCTTTCTGCTGTTCGAATGTCAAAACATTCGCAGAAATACTTACACCAATCTTACCACCTTCATCCATCAGCACACCACATTCCTGCAAATTAGCCTTGATGATACTCTTCAGATTTCCCTTTGTGCGTTTGGGCTCCACCTCAACAGAGAAATGCTGAGCAATCTTAATCAGCTGCATCTTGGTGCACTGTTCCAGCAGTTCCTCAGAGGGATGTTGAACAAACTCCTCCACAATGCTATCCATAACCAAAGATAATCAAAAACGAGGTAAACTCAAACAGACATACTATGCAACATATGGCAAAGACTGGCGCCTCCCCTTACTAACTGACTAGTGAAATCATCTAGCTAACTAAAACTCATCCCTAGTCTTCGGACAGGTACCGGTGGCAGGTATTTATTCACTGAAACCCAATGGCTTTGGAGTGCAACTGCAAAAACAGCGACCCCCCAGAAACCCTGGACGTGATCCTGAGACAAACGTTTTAACCACCTTCCCCGCCACACTACAAAGACACCATGCAACAGACCCTCTAGTAGAGCCTGCTGCTATGCCTAACCGAGGAGAACACCAGTTAAAATATTGCCATATCAAAACTGTTTCACAGTTTGTTCACCTCAAAACAAGCAACAAAATACTATAGCTATGTGCAATACTCCATCCAAAATTAACACACACACAAAAAAAACTACCAAAATCTAATGTGACGAGCCCCCATTTTGTCACAACCTGGCTCAGAGGTATGACAAAAGATGGAGACTACACATGCTTTTAAATTATAAAACATAAATTTATTTAAACTACATAAGATTAACTGTGCATATCAGTTCATCAATAATGTTTGTAATGTATGTGTGTGTGTGAATGTGTGTAAATGTAAAATGAAACAAAATATAAATAACCAAAGCTCGAACAAACCCAGCAACTCAAACAGGAGAGCGAGAGAGAATGCTCAAAGCTCTTCTTATAAGTGAGCATTCACACCAATTCAGGTGTTAACCATCTCTCCTGATGAGCTTCCCAGACAACCAACCAATCAAAAATTAGGTCAGGCCATAAAGCCGTCACACCCATAATTCAGGGGGAACCTGATCCAAAAGTGGGGAAATGTCACTGGGACTGCATGCAGTGAGGTGATGTGGATTATCTTTTTTCCAAAAGATACACAGAACGTAGACAATGTATCTTAGTTTGCAGTGGTCTTTTAAATGCCCCCAGAGATTGAGAATAACATGCACCATTTTCTGGGATGGGAGTCCAATCTGAGGCACGCTCGCATCGATTAACAAATGGGCCCAAATCTCTCCACTGTTTACTAGCAGGTTTTGAAATGGAGATGTGTGGCAGTGAATCGTGTATGTCATAAAATCTGAGTTGTTTCTCAGTCAGAGAAACGGCTGCTGCGCATTCGGTTTCTGTCCAGTACAAGTTGGTAGTCAGTAACCTGTCATTTAAGTCGCAAAAAAAAATGTTTTTGCATAGTCAGTGTCTGGTCCGTCTGAGACGTGAGCAGTGCAATGCCAATGTTCAGGTGTCATTTTATCTGAGGAGGGGTTTATCACATCAGCAGCAGATTGCAAAATGGAAACAGACACAGTGAGGTCTAACCACCACTGATACACATACAAGGGTGTGGTCGGACTGAAATGTACAAAGGCTGATGTGCTATCTGCATATCTAGAAACCCTCAATCCATCAGGTGTTGAGGTGAGGACAGTGGCAGTGTATCAGTGCCAAGTATTTCTTCCTTGCAAACAGCTGTGTGTGGTGCATTACCTTCCTCCTCAGATGAAACCACGAATGTGTCAGGCAGTCATTCAGAGGCAAATTTGGATGTTCCTTTTTCTTCTTTTTTCTTTTTGGGGCAATCTCCGGCCCAGTGTCCTTTTTCCTTGCAGTAGAAACATTCATCCTGATCATGCGTTGCATTGTTTTCTTGTGTTTGTCCTCTTCCTCCACCTCTCCCTCGCTTGCCTCCCCGACCGCGTCCGCGTCCTGCATGTTGGTCAACGATACTTTGCATCATGGTTAGAGAAGCATTGTACTGGGTCAACTCAGGTTTTTCGAGTTCCTTGTCCCTTTCCTCTGTTTGCCGCTCCTCGGCATGTTTGGCATGTCTACGGATCTCCTTCAGACGTTGATCCTTCCAGCCAATGCAGGACCTCTGGACACTGTGGTAAACACTAGGACGGACAACCCAACAACCCACCTCTCATACGCTCCAGCTGCTCTCCACTCTGATTGTTCCTGGTGATAGTCGCCATCCAGGTCGGTAGCGATTCTCTGGAACTGGTCGCTTGTGAGTCTGTTCTTCAGTAGTGGTCGTAACTCGTGCGACGTGGGACTCCAGTTTTTGCAGAAAGACACCAATTCCTCACCAAACCGATACCCACCAGATTCCAGGGAGGGAAGCTGTTTTCCCGCTTCCATCATGTCCGGGTCTGTCCATGCTCTTTGGACTCTTATGGGACCTGTTGGACCTGGATACTCAACCATAGGCATATTGTAGTTAGGGTGCAGCAAGGATGGGTGGAATGAGTTTGTTGGCTGTGGCATTACCATAGTTGTACTGTCAGCTAGATCAGGCTGGTACTTGACTCCTGTGCGTGTGTGACTGGGTGAGAGCATTTGTTCAGACATAGATGATGAGGCAGAGGGGACTGAAGCACTGTCTGCATTTTTGTGGATAATTACCTCCTTAGATCTGGTTCCTCCAGATGCAGAGCTCTCATCCTGTTCCTTGATTGTTGAAGATATCGATCCATATGACAGGGGTGGGGGAGGTGATAGGAAGACATACAATGCATCATTGTGCTTGTGCTGGAGGGCCATCATTTCACTTTTTGCCTCGGCATACGCAGATGGAGCAGAGGGAGAAGGTTTACATGTGTCAGTAGCAAAGCATTCTTTCCCTAACTTTGTCTCTGAACATTTAGGCATTTCTTTCCCTGCCTGTTGTCGTTCCCTATGTTCTGCTTCCTTCATCCCCAGTTTCCAGGTTTCTTTGTGACCATGCATCTCATCTAAATCCTTTTTAATAATTTTGTTCTTCATTCTTACCTCATTTCTTGCAGCATATATTTTCGCCTTTAACATCTCTAATTTTTTTTATACTAAAACTCCCTTCTTTTGGGAAACCCCACTTTTCAACCCACACATGGAAAAACGGTACCCATTGATCACCATATTTCTTTTTCATACTTTGACAACATGGAGAATCAGGACACTCTCTCACAACCTTGGACCCAGACGACCCCATTTTCCTTAGGAGTCTGCACGCGCCTTTAATCTTAGAAAGTCTCCCTAAGATGTCCAGTTTTGCCTAGGTAACTGACTGACCTATTCTGATAAGTTGTATTTTAACCTCCCGGAGATTAGTTTTGTAGTATAATTACTACTTAATACAAACACTATCAGTTAATCTCCCAGAGATTTTTAGTGTAGAGTACCTTACTACACTTGTCCTAAGATGTGACCAGAGTAACCTTCTTCTCCATATTCAAAGACTGATTGACTCAATCCAAAATTGATCCTTAGATTCATTAAACAATTGAAAATTTTGCTTACCCTGAATTTAGGATGTTTTCTGTTAATCTGAGTTCGTTGGACCTCGAGGTGACAGCTTCTAGGTCCACGGAGAGGGTCCTCCCGTCTCGAATGAACTGAGGTGGAGGTGAGACAAATTTGATCAGTCTCAGATGATCTTCTCCGGGTCCCGAGCGATCAGCCTGAGATCCTGCCGACAACGCCAAGTTTGTTGCTGAAGTTTCTGGGAAGCAATTCACAGACACAAAATAAAGATCTTGAATCAATCAATTGGTCTTTAAAGGTTTTGTCATTTTATTCTTGCAAGAGGAACAGTTCTAGAAACGCACAAGACAGTCTGCAGAAAATGTTCAGGGTGGGGCAGTCCCACACTGATTCTTATACACTTCTAAGGAGTATTCGTCATTATTATGATTTACTTATCTAACTGTACCATGTGGTTACAATGGAGTGTGTTCATCCCTATCAAACCTCACTAACAAGCTCTGCTGGACCATGACAACCAAGGTCAGGTTTATACATCAAAAAACTACTGCTACAAACAACTTGCATAAATGAGAGAAAGATTTCTAAGTACAAGGTACTGAGTGAAACCAAACAAGATTATAAAGCACACTGTTATACTTAAAAACTTTTTGAATATTACTGAGATCAAACATGGCTATATATGGTTATAAAAGAACACACAATCATGTAATATACATTTTCCATTACATTACTTACCCCCAGGGAAGCAGGTTCTCCACCACTGGTGGCCATGATGTTTTCTGATCAGGTTGATGAAACAATGAAAGATAGCCTGAACCAAATCATGTGATCTAGATACTAATACCAGACAAGACTTTTGATAAATGCTAACATGATTATTGAAAACCTCCCGGCACACATCCTATAGGATGTTAAAGAGTGTGTGTCTCCCGGTGCACGTTGCCTGTTTAAGGGCACAACTGTAAAAGTGTAAAAGAAAAGGCCAGGACATATTGACTTATGTCTTTTTTGTGTACTTCACTTTTTCTTTTGGCCTTCTAGATATACACTGTAGGTGATTGCTGGTGACAGACAAGTAGTGGCATTCTACAAATACTAAATACCTAAGAAGAAGGAGAAGGGCACAGAGGTCTTGTTGTCTCTATTTCCATCAATTACATATTGCAGAAAAAAAATTACCTGCTGCTACTTACTTTAACCTGAGGTTTTGTCATAATCAGCATATGAATTCTTGAGTTAAGGGCTAAAACAAGTTTCATGAGATCACCTTGACCTTGACCGTTAATTCTTGAGTCCAAGTTAATGCTTGTGCAAAATTTAAAGGAATCCCCTTAAGGCTTCCCTGAGAAAGCAGGCTCACAAGAATAAGACTGACCTTTGACCTTTTGTTTACAAAATGTCATCACTTTATATTTTTACCTATTTTAACCTATTTGTGAAGTTTTGTTATAATTAACCTATAAATTCTTGAATTTTTACGTAAAACATGTCTTGTGAGGTCATCTTGACCTTGACCTTTGACATTCAAAATCTAATCAGTTCGTCCTTGAGTCCAAGTGAATGCTTGAGCCAAATTTGAAAGAATTCCCTCAAGGCTTTCCTGAGATAGCAGGGTCAGAAGAATGAGACTGACCTTTGACCTTTTGGATATAAAATGTCATCACTTTATATTTTTACCTATTTGAACCTACTTATGAAGTTTTGTCATAATTAGCGTATGAATTCTTGACCTCAAATATGATTGTGAGGTCACCTTGACCTTCAGACTGCTTTCAAAGTTATAATGATTAAATTACTTCCCTTGTTGACTTTAGGCAAAATAATTTCATGATATAAAAATTACCGTATATGACCATTGGGGGTGCAATCCCACACACACCCTGTCGTGAAAACTAACTTCATGGGGTCCAATTTTTTTTTTTTCAACAAAACCGCACTAGGCCTATCAGGAGGAGGAGGCTTTTTGATTGATTGCAATGCTTGTGCCTGTGGGGACCGAGTTTTGGGCCCCAAGGGCAAAACCGGGCCCCACCGTGTAAGTGAAATGTCAGGTTGTGGTCCCCATCAGGATAGAAACACACACACGCACACACACACACACACACCTGGTGTGGAAAAAAAAAAGACAGAACCAAAAAAAAAAATTTCACACTGATCATAAAAAAAAAAATCAAAGTTAAAAGAAGAAAGTTATGTTGAGTATGAAAACTCTTGTTTATTACATTTTACTTCATAATTGCAACCGCATGTGTTGTATTCATTGTTGCAAAACTTTTTCTGTAAAAAGTTTGTTTGCTATCGGGATCAAAACCATTGATCTGGAGCTCAATGCTGATGCTGTCCTGTAAATAGTTTTCTAACCAGCAATAAATATAACAATTTCTGGTCAACCCATATCAATTACATGCTTAAAATAACATACCAGGAACTTTCCACCTCGTTAATAGGCCTGGTGAATAACCTGAATGAATATGGGGAGATATCAGGATATCTGACCAATGAGGCTAAATCAGTAGCTATGATGCTCTCAGGTCAATGATCAACTGAGTTAGAGGGTAAATTCAAGTTCAAATGGACTAATATAAGGTTCAAATATCTGGGTATCATTATTACTTCTGCCACATCACAGCTATTTGAAGCGAACTATAGGAAATTGATAATGGAAATTAAAAAAAAGATTTGGCTAGGTGGGAGATTTTACCTTTGACTTTAATAGGGAAGATAGAAGTGGTAGGAATTAATGTATAACCAAGGTTGTTGTTTTTGTTCCAGTCATTGCCGATTATGGTCTCTAATTCTACCTTTAAAATGTTAGACAAGATTATAAAAGAGGGCTAGCAGGATATAATAGATGGACACACCAGAGGTTAAAATATATTGCAAGTGTTCAGGTCACAAGTTTTTACAACTAATGCTAACCATACATTAGAAGACTTTGAAAAGATTTGGAAAAGACTATCAGCTCACACCTGCTCACATCTAAAGACAAGTGTTTAGAGTTTTTAGTCACAGCCTAGTCTCAGACTGAGATTTTACAAAAACTGTCAATCTTGCAGGGTCACTATTTACAAGACTACAACTAGACTCTTATAGCATTTTTTTTCCCATCATGCATTTTTTCCCATCATGCTCTTAGTAGAAACTTACAAAAGGAGGAGAAGCAGCTTTTGGCTACAGCTGCTCTAATGTGTGCAGTGGTTTGTGCTGAAAAAAAAACAACAAAAAGAAGGAGAAGACGCCACAGAATGTGGGCACGGCCCTGGTTATGTGGACGAGGACATCACTAAATGTCCTCGTCCACATAACCAACTAACTATTGCCATTTGGAATAATCAGTTAGAATAACTTCAACATATTATGTTGACTACACTGTCAGAGATTAAATGACAATGTCCATGTAGACCTCTTATGCATATTATAGCACTCACATAATATCTGAATTATAGTGTCCTGGCAAAGGTTATCAAAAATCATTAACCCTTTTTTCTATACTTTTGGCATTTTTAACCAGGCAAACGACAGAACTAGATTTAAAGAATTGCATGACATCCAAGGACTTCGACTTTTTATTAGAACAACCACTAATAACAAAGCAAAACACCCGTTTTCGGATGGCCATCAGTGCAAGGGAGCGACTGTCTGTGACACTGAGATTTTTGGCCACAGGTTTGTGGCTGTTGTAGAAAGGCCAACACCTTCCTGTTTTTACCCCAGCCTCCCAAAATTAAATAGATCATAGAGAAATCACTGACATTTGCTCCCCAGCCAACCTCAGATAGGCCTGACAATGAAATGAGGAATTGAAATTGAAATTTACTATGTACATGTAAAAACAGTCTTTCTGGTATATATGGAAAAAAGGCAATATCAGGAAACAATGCATAGTTACATTTTATTTCATGAATTGAATAAAAAAAAAATTAATCTCATCTTCAAATGCCAAAATCTTTTTTTATTTTTATATTTGTTCAATTTATGAAATAAAATGTAATTATGCATAATATTATATATTTTTCATATATCTGAGAGACTTTTTCATCTTTTCAATTAAAAAATTACCATATGCTGTTTTTAAAGGGGTGCACAAACTTTCACACACAGCTGTAATTCTGCCTGTCTCCACCTGCTCTGTTACAGTTAAATGGTGAGTCTTGATGAAAACCTTTAAATCCCTGGGGTTCCAATACCGTATGGGAAGCACGACGGGGTTCCAATACCGTATGGGAAGCACGACGGTATCACAGATCGTCCTCTTCACGTGTGAGGCTCTCTATGAGGTCATGAAGGAGGATTACTTCAAGGTGAAAAAGTAACACTTAACAAACATCTGTAATCTTACATTGGGCAGTGCTCATATGTAAATGAAACATTATTACTAATTGTAGTGTACTGGGTATGTGTGTTTGCAATTGTTTTGTAGACACCAACATCAGAGGCTGCCTGGAGAGCTATTGCCGCGGACTTTGAGAAGTGGCAGTACCCAAATTGCCTGGGTGGACTGGATGGCAAACACATCTATATACAGCCTCCTGGTCATTTAGGCAGCGCATTCCGCAATTACAAAGGCCGCTTTTCTCTGGTATTAATGGCAGTTGTGGATGCACATTATACATTTTTGTATCTGAGTGTAGGGGCCCAGGGCAGATTGTCAGATGGTGGTTTGTTTATACTCTGACCTCTGCAGAGCAATGGAAGCAGACCTTCGTAATGTACCCCCACCAGAACCCTGCCTAACACAGACACTGTCATGCCGTACATGCTTGTTGCAGATGCACTGACTGAACTCAGTTAAAGTGCTGAACTTGAGTCACCTCTTTTATTTATTTATTTTTTCCTCTTCTTTCTCCTCTACTTTAGTTGTATTTTTACACTTAATGCAGTACAATTGTCAGTAAATGTATGTATTCATTGCTACATGTTGCTCATGTTCCCTCCTTTTAAGAAGTAGTAAGAAATATTTGAAGATAGGATATGAGGGCATGATTAAATGGTAGAACTGAAATTGTAATGGCGTCTCCTGTTATGCATTCCTAATGTATGTGTTGTGTGTATGTATGTGATGGGAACTGACCTTTCGCCGAGCCCCGCCCCCCTTAGTTACTGTTGCTAGGTCCGTCAAGCGCGACAGAGTGCCATGATGGGAAGAGGTATACCGGTATGTGTCAGTGACAGTTTTTGGAGTAATACATCCACGATATCCTCCAGATCGAGGCAAAAGGAGTTACAAAATGCAGTGGAGGGATATATTCAAAACATTAAGATACGCAACGAAGGCGACATAACCACAATCGAGGCTAATGCTTACCGATCCTTTTGCACAGCATTTATAGGATTGGGAAACTCAGGAGTAGGCTGTCTGTTCAGAAAATGCTACATGAAAGATGAAAACAAAATGAGTTGAAGTTGCTTGTTGGAGTGCTATGTTAGTTTTTGTTGAAAACTGACGAAAAATGAGGTTAGGGAGCTCCAAACATTGAGACCCAACACAGCAACAGCTAATATAGCTAGTGTTAGCTAACACGTTAACTAATGTTGGCTAAAGCTAAAGGGCTCGCTGAACTTAGCTTAGAGCAGGGGTCTCCAAACTACGGCCCGTGGGCCACATCCGACCCGCCTAAACAATGGGAGAGGCCCACTTAGCGATCCCAAACAATCCCTCTAAACATTGCTTATTTTCAAAATTGCATTTTCCTATTATAAAATATCCACACATAATGATTAAGCTTGGCATTCTAATTAAAATCTACCTTATTTACGAACTATTTACAGTACTAGCTAATTTTCATCCCCTCACACAATGGTATGTGACTTTGCTCGTGATCAACTTCCGCGCAGTCTGCCCGGGGATTCAACTCGGCTGGTCAGGGAGGGCCGCACGGTGCGGGACCTCTCCCCAGCGCTGGCTGGCCTCCGCCGGGCGCATTTCTTCTGCGCCGGTGCGCCGCAACTGGCTCTGGGTTGGCTTGGAAAGGCTCGGGGGTGAAGGTGGCGAGCTTTACAGCGCCCTCCTGCCCGGACCTCGCCACTTCGCAACTTTCACTTCCTTCCGCAACAAAATCGCAACAAAACTGTAAAAAGCACCGCAATTTTTTTGAAAACCTCATGCAACATCAGGCATCAAAAAAGGCCCACGAAATCCTGGTGGGACTGATATCATTTCCGGTCATAGACTGACCCCGGCCCCCCATCACAGAAAGGCAAGTTGATGTGGCCCGCACCGAAAAAAGCACGCAGAGTCCATACACCACCCACACAGTCCATGCACCACCCACACTGTCCATACACCACCCCACACACGGCTAACCTCCAGCATATGGCACCCACAGACCGCCCCCCAGCAGGCCCGTCACTCCTGCCCCGGCAACCCCACCACTTTATATAAAATAAAAAAATAGACCGACCTATACACACACATTAAATAACAAGTACATACAAAGCTAAATAATAGATTGTACACTGAAAAAAATTACTTTATGAGATAAGATTTACTTAATAAAATCCTCGTAACTATTTGCACTCACCCTAAGTAAGTAAATTTTATTGCTGTAATATCAAGTATAATTAACTCACCAGTATCAAGTAAAATATACATGCTACTAAATCTAACATTTTTGAAGATATTAAGTAACTCCTACTCCATTACATATTTTAGTTTATTTCTATTTAGTTACAGTAATCAAGTTACTATTATCCTAATACTAAGTAAATCTTACATACATTTAATGATTACTTTTTTTTTATTTAAAAAAACCCCCAAGCTTTATTAGGTTTTTGGTTAGTCTTCACCTTTGAAATAATTTGACAAAGATCCCAACACAAGGTTCACTTATTTGCTTAGCCTTCAAAGGCTTTATTGGTATGGGTGATACATGCTCACATCACCAAAGCAAGTATGAAATCAAAAGAATTTACATATAGAGAAGCAACTGAATTTTGATGACATCTGGAATAGTGCTAAAGTAAAAGCGTACTAAAACACTGATGCATTCAAACTGCGCACACAACACTGTCACCAATTATGCATTTTTTTCCATCACATCTTAACTTGAGAAGCAAATGCAAACAAGTGCCTAAACACATTTCAGAAAGACAACATGACAACAAGTACCACTGCAATATATGAACAATCACTTTGGAGTAGAACCATAATGCATTGATTCAACAATTTCAAGACCATCTTCCAACCAACAAGTGTCAAAAAGAGAAGAAAAAAAGGGAACAGATGAATGGGTGGGCATGTGTATTAGCACCATTCAAAACAGCAACTTAAACTTCAAAGTGTGCACTTTTCAGGAGAGCTTGATCCCATCCAGTTCAAGGAAAAGTTTCTGAAATGCCTCAAAAGTGTAGCGCAGTGTTGTTGGGTATGCATGATTGAGGGCCGTGTTGAGCCGCATTTTGTAATAACCTGCCCCAACGCATTTTGTAATAAATTTTGCCGCATTATGTAATAAGTTATTACATTTTGACAAGATTGTTAGAAAATGCACTTGCAACTTTTTTATTTTCTAGGAAATGTAATAACATGGTGCATTATGTAATAACAATTCTAAAGCATAGTTTATTTGTTTGTTAATTGTATTTTATTTTACTTTAAAGTATTTGTAAAAGCTAGGCCTATTATTAGTATCACTGTATTAGCCTAGTAGCAGTACTTAGCAATTACTATAAGTACACTATTCAAAGGTTGCATTAACAGAGAATATTATGTAATTTGCAGATATTTTTTATTGGATACCAAAACCACACCAAGAATAGTTATAAACATCCAACAATCCTTATTATGCTTCTTATAATACAGAAGAAAACTGTGGGTATCAAAATTTAATCCATTCGTAAACATTTACATATGCACATGGAAAATAGAAACGCTGATGAACAGGTAAAGAACAGCTTTATTTATGCATTTATAGAACCTTTCAACAACAATAAATGCAACCAACACATGCAGGCTTGCGGCCAATTTAAAATAATAATGAACCAATGAATATAAGTTCTACCTTAAACAACGTAGGTGTCTTCTGCTTGTTCAGAGAGCTGCTGTGACCAGCAAATTTCTCCATTAAGATTAATTTTAAACAAATATGAAATTGCCTCAAAAGGCTAAACGAACAACAAAATTTCTATTTCCATGTCATCCTCAAGGGTCATTTTAATAATAGACTGAAACATTTCAGTTGGTAGGACAGGCTGAACAGGGGGTGTAGTCAGAACAGGGCCCTTAGGCTCATCAGGCTGGATAGGTGGGTCAGACTCATCTGGTGAGGCAGGCTGCAGTGGTGAAAGTGTGTTGTTGTCATATAACTGTTCTGCTTGAGCATCCAAAACATGCTCTATAAATGGTGTGACTGGTCCCTCCAAACTCAGATAATGATCTCCATGCCCCTCTGCCACATGACCAAGTACTAGCACTGGATTGTTGTGACAATATATGTTTGACTCTGATACAATAGTTTAGGCATTGATTCCCAGAGAGCAAATTACAAGAAACTGGACCTGGAAAATTTCAGATGCTCTTTGCAATGTAATGTGGTCACCATAGCTTCCAGTTTGGGACATTCTTTCCAAGTATCCATCCCAGTCATTGCCCTCGACAAAGTTGAACAAGAGTGTTCCATTTCCATTGTATGGATAATTCCTGAGGTCTTGGACAATTTCATCGCTTAAGCTTTCTGGTGATCTAAATATTCCAAGGGTGGATAGCTGGTCAGCCATGGCTGCAAACTGACAATTTCCATCAGGGGCAGGGTCATAGCGAATGCTTAACTCCATTGACATAAATTCCTCTAGTCTGTCTGTGTGTGTGTACTGAAACAAAAGTGGGTTTAGACCTCTCTTTGATGGTGCTGTCTTGGGTTTTTTAGAGTGTGTCTTTTTTCGCAGCCGGGTAGCACTAGTTATATCCGACACGAAGAACCATTTTTGTGTTTGTCAGAGGGTCTTTGGGTCCCTAAAACTCACTTTGTATTTTGAGAGCTTTTGATTTTTTTTCACAATTATACCACGCCTTATGTGATACTTTTTGGAGACTCGATGTGCACCATCCCTCATTCTGACCAAAACAGCGTTCTTAACATTGTAGTGTTGTGATAGATTTTGAATACACGCTTGATCATTAGTTTAGCACAGTGCTCAGAGGCCTTCCGTACCATTCTTCTCACCCTTTTCCGTTTAGTATCAAATTTTTCTCGATGTCTCAAAGATGGTAGGGTTAAATGTTGATTCCTCACAGACTCCTTATGAACAGAAGATGGCGAACCGCATAAAGGATGCTTATGCTGTTGCTTTTTCTTCCATAGTATACTTCAAATGGAGGCCTCCAGCCTAAAACTTCTTTAAGATCCTCATTTAGCACTCTTGAATATACAGGTAGGTGCTTGACCCAGTTAACTCCATTCCCTTGAAATTTCACCAGATCATACATGATCTTCTTTCTTAGCCACCTATGTGTCCTCTTAACCTTTCCTTGGCTTTGTGGATGATATGCTGAACTTTCAATTATTTTCACTTGCAGAGATGTCATCAGAATTTTCACCGCCCCTTTAAACTCAGTACCTTTGTCATGTTGTAACACTTTTGGTGGTCCATGTTCACGATAAATCTTGTTAAGGTGTTTGGCAATTTCAACACTACTTTTTCTTTACAATGGTTTCAGCCAGATGTAACGACTGAACACATCCATCACTGTGAGAATGTAATGGTATAAAGCCTGACCATAACTAATTTAAATTTTTCCCATGTCCAATAGGTCAATTTGGTGTAGATCTTGCACTTCTTTGGCTTGAATGGTCATCAAAGGGGGCTTATTTAGAAACTTTGCATTTTAAAGTTGGTACCACTCAGTTTTGTTCAAGATTTCCTGCACCTTTCTTTCACTTATGCCACTATGATGCATTTTCAGTCGTTTGCTCAACTTTCTTGCTCAAGAACCCTTAGTATTTTCTAGACCCTTAACAACACAATCAACATTAGACTGTAGCATGACTGGCTTGCCGGCACACAGCAGTGTCTGCCCATCCTCACTGAGAGAATAGACCCCTTGATTTCTCCAGAGACGCATCAAGGCATTTTGTTGAATTCTTGTGCGTTCAGAAACTGGAACATGAAACTCTCCTCTCAACTTGCGAACTATGACATCGTACATTTCCTCGGTCATTGCTTGCTTTTGTCCATGGCCTGCAATGAGCCCCAGCAGGGTGCAGGTCAGGGTTATAATTAGCAGACCTACAAGGGTGACAAAAGAGGGAAAATGTTTAACTCCCAAAACTAAACAGCATTTTGTGCCTTTTTTTTTGCACTTTTATTTTATTTGTGGAATTTCATTTCAAGTACTAAAAGATTTTATCTTGAATTAATATTTAAGAAAGTATTTTAATTATTACAATTTTGATAACCCACCACCACCTGCGGCATCACAGTACCATAATTCAAATTACACAGATAATATTTGGCACAGTTTTTTCATACCTGGCATCATGTTGAACTCTGTTGGCTGTCTCAATTAAGCATGCAAGCAGCGCATGATCTTTGTAGAACTGATTCAGCAGCCAATCAGATTACAGCCCGCCCTCCCGTCCCTGCCTGAGTGACAGACCATGTAGAGCTTTGACTTTGGCCATAAGTTATTGGCCTATATAATTCCAAACTTCAAATAGGCAACTAAAGTTATATTCTGTCATACATAGATTTATTGGGCTACATAGCTCTAAGGGAAATTGCATAAAAAACAACAAAAGTCACTCTTGTATAAATTCATTGTTTAACAAACAACAATATTAGGTATTATTACATAATGCACCATGTTATTACATTTCCTAGAAAATAAAAAAGTTGCAAGTGCATTTTGTAATAATCTTGTCAAAATGTAATTATTATTATTATATATTATTATTATTATTATATATTATTACATACTGCGGCAAAATTTATTACAAAATGTGTTGGGGCAGTTTATTACAAAATGCGGCTTTATTACAAAATGAAATGAAAAAGTTATTACATTTTGGACGTTTATTACAAAATGCACCGTTATTACAAAATGCGGCTCAACACAATATTGTATTAAGAAACAAACAATAAATTTCAATCATTTCAAAAATGAAAAACTGTTTCAATCATTTGAAGTTACTACTCTTTCATCATATGGGCACAATGAATATATACTGTACCTAGATAGACTATCAGGATGGCACAAAGCAAGCTTAATGGGGTCAGAACTATTTTCAAATGAACCAGCATCATCTGGCCAGTTCCGCTGTGGATGCATGAAAAAATCAGATGGCTCGTGGGATGGGTTGCCATGGCCATTAGATGGTGCAAGACTTATGGCATCACTGATGAATGACATGCCAGTTGAGTGGCATCTGTCTGCACACCAGTTGCCTTCACTAAATGTACTAAAAAATCATGCTTTACCCAGCAATCTTCAAAAGGGTCCACCTCCTTCTCGCCGAGGTACAGTATGAGAGCACGGATAACTGCTTCACGTCTTGCTTCAGTGCTTAGGTTCTGTGGACAGATTAATATTGTGTCAATACTTAATTATTTGTTAAATACAATGCACTGTTGGGTGAGTATATAGGATTATGTGCCATGTTTTCAGGGAGCAAGAGCGATGAGTGGTAAATGGGAGCACAGAGGCCATCGAAGCTAATGCGTGCCAGGATTAGCCATATAAGTATACTGTACGTATTGTACGTATAGGGCAATGTGTTGTGTGAGTGAGTGAGTCAGTGAGTGAGAGACAGAGAGATTACACACCTGACTCAGTTTACTCAGGAGTGGCCTCAGCTTGGTTCCCATGCAACCTCCCTTGGTCTTCATCAGGGCAATGAGCTTTGGTGTGTACAGGTCCAGTTTGGACAGGAATCTATGCTCCAGGGGAATTGTTGTAATCTTCCTAAACTCCTCCTTGATCTGAATTGACATAAGATGACAGACAGGCAGACATGACAGAAGCATTTACAAGGTTTAAGATCATGATGAGGAACTGTATTAACGGACCAACACTGCCAATTTAAGGGGTTCATTCACTCATTTATGTGACATGCGGACACTATCTGATTGAAGCATAGAAGGCGCCAGCAATTACAATTATTATCTCAACAAGTGCAAACTGTGCATATTGACATGGCTGTCTAGTGCCCCTTGTAGCTCGCTTACATAGCATCCTCAGACAGCGTCCATTGCTTACATATGACCTACAACCAGCAGCTAGACATGGTGTAGCTGCTGGTGCCGCTGTGTAAAAAGAGGCACACTAAGCTTCCAATTTCAACATTAAGAGAAGAGCATTTCAAGATTATTGTTAATGTGATCAATCCCAGCAGTACTAAATATATGTATTCTGAAAACAAATGGTTAGTTCCCAAAGGAGAAATTAACATTTTGATGTCTGCCAATGCTTACCTCAGCTTCACAAAATAAAGCAGGCCATCTCTCTTTGAATTCAGCGACAGCCAGACTACCTCTCACCACCTCAAGCCGTGGAGAAGGTTTTGGCCATTTTCTCTTGAATGACTTTTTTGTTGTCCTTCTTCTTCTATCCATTCAGAAGTTCTTGTCTCTAGACCTCCAAGTGGACAAGAAGGGAATTAGACTAGACCCGTACCCCCACACACAGACTCACTTACATGCCCAGACTCAGACCAATACACACGCATCTGCCCCCAACCCAGACCAATACACTCGCACCCACATACCCAGACCAACATACCTCCAGACTGTCTCTAGTTTCTCCACTGGGATGTGGAGGCAGGTAGTTAACCTCAGCCCTCCTCGGTCTCTTGCAGTTCTTCGCCGGTTGTTGCTCTCCATTGGACCTCCTCCTCAAGGAATTGATATCCAGCTCAGGACATGGTACATCACGCCTTCTTATTTTTGACCAGTAGTTGGCCATCTTGTATTTCAATAACAACAGGTTCTTCTCTTTTCACAAGTTTGATTGTGTCTTTGTCCTTGATTGATTCGGTTGACAGCAGAGTGAAAAACTGCCAATCAAATTCTTTGTCCATGTACATCACGGTCTTGGAGTTGAAAATGTTAATGTGCTGCAGCCAAAAGTTCGTCTACAGTGCCAGGGATTCCTCTTGGTAGGATTAACTTGTGGACTTGAGTCTCTTCAATAATAACACAAAGTTGTGCAGGGGCAGACATCATCACAGATGTGTGCAAGCAGAACTGCAGTAGAAAAAGAAGACAATTTGATTAGATAGAACAAATATTTTCTTACAATAGGTTATGAAGGGGTCACAGTCGACCCTCTTGTACGCATGCTGTTGACAGGAAACAACAAAAATGTTTTGATAAGGTACAAAATAGGTTCAAGAAGCTATTACAATGATACTTTACCTAGTTCGACAAGCAGATGTGGTGTCTCAGAGAAACCATTCGATTGCCTCCCGCTGCATAGGCAGCCAATAGGTATGTGTCAGTGAGT
This sequence comes from Larimichthys crocea, assembly GCF_000972845.2. Classification (NCBI taxonomy): domain Eukaryota; kingdom Metazoa; phylum Chordata; class Actinopteri; family Sciaenidae; genus Larimichthys; species Larimichthys crocea. The sequence goes on along the minus strand of NC_040015.1, from coordinate 3,435,263 downwards.
TGAGACTGCTCAATTACTTTGACTGGGCTTGTGGACTCCAACTTGAAACATCTAAAATGCTCCCAGTACCATGCACTCTGCAGTTTTAGTACCAACACTACACTGTCACGAACAATCATGATTTGTAGTATTTTAGCAAAATCCGGCAACCCACCAGTGGAGCCATATGCCACCATCATGCCAGTACCATAGCTGGTGCCTTGACAGTCAGCGTTGTTTGTCAAATGAACAGTCTTCTCTTCAGGAAATCTCTGCGATAAAAATTCTTGAATGTTCTCACTTACAACCTCAAATGGAACTCTTGTCATCCTTGATACAGAGACAGCTGTTTTTTTGACATTCGAACTATGGAGATGGTATGCAATCATGTGCTGGTGTTTTGTTGCCATGGACTTCACAAGCAGCGCTTCTGTTTCATGATGATGATGATGATGATGATGATGATGATGATGATAGGGGCTTTATTTTGTCATTGTAGCAGTACAAGTACAGTACAACGAAATTGCAGACCAGTCTGTCCATACAAATAATACATGTAATATGACAAGTGGGGGAGGACAGGACAGTGTATGGTAGCCAAAGGAAAGAAGAAAAAAGGGATACAACATGGTGAGAGGGGAGGAGAAAAAAAAGAACAACCCCCAGTCTGTGCTCCTGTCAGGAGTACACTCTGGGAGCAGGACAAAAACACCTCAGCAGTTATAGCACATATACAGTACACTCTACAACATGAGACACATCACTAGCAACCAGGGGATAGGGAATGGGGGGTTTGAGTAATCCCAGCACAGACACGCAGCCATTCGGTCCTGCAGCCAGAGGGCGCTGGTCACAGACCTGCCTTGTCAGGCTGAGGGGGACAAGTGGTGAATGTGGGTGGATGGGGGTAGGGCAGTGAAAGCATATCTGTAAGTCTGTGCATGTGTGCGTAGGCCTGGAGACGTGCCCCGCCCTGCCCGTAATCATGGAGCCTCAGTCCGCAGATGTTATGGCGATGGCATGGCAGTTGCTGTGGAGACAGCCTTGATCAGGTCATAGCAGAACAGTCTAACAAGTGTCAGTGGGAGATGGGGGAGTAGGGCAAAGAGTGTCTCACTGTAGCGATCATCCGAGGAGTTGTTATTCCAACAGAAGCCTTGGCCAAGGCTCTGCAGGTGTGGGGAGGTCAAGATAAGATTGGAATTTGTTTGGTCTTGGGGCCCCGTAGCTTCGTTATCTGCTACAGGCTCTCTCAGCCAGCTTGGTCTCCAAAACGATCCATTTGCCTATGCAAAACTGTCAGCTTCTCCATGATGTAGCCCATATCCTGGTTGTTCTTGATGTTTTCCATCGATCCTGTAATGGTGACCATGTTCCGGTTCATAGTCTCTGTGATGTCATCCACTTTGCGTTCCAACACTGCGATGTTATCCATATTCCGGTGCATGGCCTCATTCAGGTTTCCGACAGCTCTGCTCAGTGCTTCAATCATAGCCGGCAGCTTTTTGGGACTTTGCACGGCTGTCAGTGTTTTCCGCATGCCTCGATGAATCAGTGCCATGCCCGCTCCAATCAGCGAGACACTTGTCATCAACAATCCGAATAGATAGATGTCTTCAGCGTCCTCCACAGAAAGAGCCGCCAGACACACGACCCGCCACTTCTCCCAGGCGTCCATCGAGTAACCAGCAGCAAACGTTCCGGCAGGACATACATCCTCGTTGAGAAGATGGTGTCAATTGCGCTTAGAGACCAGTTGATCAAATCCATAATGCTTGATAGATTGGAGAGCATTACAAGGAGAGTCTCTTCAACAGTAGACAAAAGACTAGACACAGACAAGAGAGCAGAGCAGGCAAGGCCAAGGGGAGGAGAGGAGGGGAGGAGAAGATGTGACCGCCTTCGTTGAGAGCCAAACGAGAATTCTTAAAGAAGTGGTGCTTGGCTTCAAACCTCATTGTCCATAAGAGCACTAGTGGGCCAAATGCTTTAATACGCTGAGGGTAATGCTCAACAAAATGGTGTTTAGGGATCAAGTTCCGTTGTGGAAAAACAGTGAAAAATCTATGTCTATGCTCAGCAATTAGGCTATCTAGGAGACCAATGCTTGCATCTGTGTGGGTAGGTGACATGCACAACTCAACAACATCTTTGAGTGTCATCAACAGTCGCCTTGCCTGGTCCTCTTCATGTACTCTGGAGCCAACCATAAGTGGAAGGAGCCTCAGTAGGCACCAATTTTCATGTGCATTGCCACCTATGGTTCTACGGGAGGCAAAGGTTGGTGTTATACATGTGGGACAATTTGTCTTGTCTTTCCCCTTGTACGGGAATTTCCTGATGATTGCATTCAGCTCCTCAATACTCAAGTAGTTTTTCTTTATCAAGATATCCAAACACAATGCCAATTCTACAGGTATAATTCCTTCAAGCAAACGTCAGGTGGGTAACCTGTTGTCACATGAAAGTGATCCAACCTTTCTGTAATTGCACACTCCCTTTTAACACCGTGGCTATGAGTGTCACTGGCTGCTGCTGCTTCAGCGTCAACTGGTGTCGCTGTTTAGTTCTACAGGGGAATGCACCTGTCCTGACTTATATCTCCTGAAACTGGGATCGCTCTCCAATACAAACTCTACAAACATACGACCCAGAGAAACTTTCAACAAACCCCCCAATGAATGGGCACCAAGTTTGTCGGCAATCACAGAAAATACGGTGCCCTTAATTAGTTTTCCCAAACACGGCACAAAAAGACCATGCTCCTCAAAGCTTTTCAGATCCATTAATAAGGGCTCCAGCACTTGAGGATAACCAAACCAACACCCAGTAGACAGCAGTTTCCTTGTGCTTCTCATGAGAGGTTCCTAATGGATTACATATTTCAAACTCATCACAGAATCATGAAACACTGGACATGATGGTATACTGTCCGTTGTGCCAATGGATGGTACTCACATGAGGTTAGCCTTGATGTTGAGAGTGGCATGGGAGCCATCATGGTCGACGATGTGTCCCAAAATTGACATCTTAATTTTGGGACACATCGTCAGTAGTGTTCCAAGGAATCACGGGGTGTTTCGGCCTTTATCACTAGACACCCTCATCGATGGTGGCCAGCGACAGGTTGATCACGCCTGCGGTTGTGTCCCATGCCCAATTAAAGGTGGTGTAGGTGGTGCAGCCCCATGGGACTATGCAAGGCAGGGGCGTCCGGGGGTGGGGGTGGGGGGTCATGTTGCTGATCTATGAGCCCAGCAAGGGTCCTTCCTCTTCATCCAGATCCACTGGCTGCTTCTTTCGGCCGCTTCAGAGAGTGATCTGACTGTCTGCCGCAGAATCTGTCCATTTGATGGTGGACGAAGCCACAAACCCTCTGCATCCAACTTCGACGGGATAGACCTTGGCTTTCCAGCCTCGCTGTTGTGCGTCCGCCGCCAGTTCTGTGTAGCGCAGCTTCTTGCGCTCATAGGCCTCTTCAACTGCATTTTCCCACGGGACTGTGAGCTCTGCTATGAAAACAGACTTCAGTGAAGGGGACCAGAGCACCAAGTCTGGCCTTAGGGTGGTGGCTGCAATCTCTGCTGGGAAGATTAATTGCTGACCTATGTCGACCAGCATCTTCCAATCCTGGGCCATGGTTAGCTGTCCAACCTCTGGCTTGAGAGGAGGATGGTTGGGCTTTTCCTGTCCCTCTCGGACGAATGTCGGTGGTGCTGTGATGGAAGTGGTGGCTCTCATGGGCAAGGAGTTGATGGTATTTCTCTTGCCTTCAAGCACTGCTGCCAAACTCTTGAGGACCTGGTTGTGCCTCCAGGTGTAGCGGCCTTGTGTGAGGCTGGTCTTACAACCGGTCAGGATGTGTTTGAGAGTTGCTGATGTTGGGCAGAGGGCACAGGTTGGATCTTCGCCATACCACAGGTGGAGGTTTTTAGGAGATGGGAGCACGTCATTGGTAGCTCTGATGATGAAGCTGATATTGCTAGCCTCCATTTCCCAGAGATCCCTCCAGCCGAGCTTTCTCTTCTCCAGGCCTTCCCACCTCATCCACTGTCCCTGCTTGGCAAGCGAGACAGCCTTTGCAGTTCTTTCAGCCTCCTCCTGGCGACGCACCTCCTCCACCACAATTTTCCTTTTCTCCGACGTTGAGGCCTTACACCAAGTTGGTTTGCTTGTTGTGAGGCCGAAGCCTCCTCTTCCCATCTGGATGTGTCCCACAATATCGCTGTGCCTCAGGGCTGCCGTGGCATGCTGTACTGCACCGGATGGTGTCCATTTCCGTCCAGTTGACAGGGGTGGTGCAGCTTCACTGATGGTCCGGTCTTTGGAGTCTGTCAGAGTCATCTGGAGTCTCACTTTAGAGCACTTGTATTCTTCAGTGAGGCTTGTGATGGGCAGCTCGAGGACCCCTTTGCCATAGAGGCTGATGTTGGTCAGACAGCGTGGGACACCAAGCCACTGTTTCACATATCCAGTGATGGCTCGCTCCATCTTCTCCACAGTTGTTAGTGGAACCTCGTAGACAGTGAGTGGCCACATCACCCGAGGGAGAAGACCAAATTGGAGACAGTAGAGTAGCAGTGAAAGTCTAAACTCCTCTCGAGACAGAAAACTATTTTCCTTGAAATGGGAACCGTCGTGAAAACTACTATAGTCACAAGAATAGTTTGGAGTTTGGAGCCAAGAGGACCTTCTTCACTAAAGGCTATATACTAAGAGGATTTAACTGGCAAATGCTGTTTACCAAATCTGTGATCACCTTTTCTCCGACAGTGCAATTATGGTCCTCTAGTGTCTTATGGATAATGTTTTTTATTACGGGTGCAGATACTGAGGAAGTGATAAATTGAAGCTCCCCTATAATCTCATCTCATCTACTTGGCACATTGAAGATGCAGCCTAATTTAAGCAGTGAGGAACCAAGCGCATCTACAATGACTTTAACCAAGTCCTCACCCTCCCCTACAGTGTTCCACTAGAAGAAACGTAACTTTCATCTGCCAATGAACTATCATCATCTGTTGCCTGACTTGGAAACGTCTGGAGTACAGTTTGCTTAAAATCCTCCAGGCAGTGAGGAGCATGCTTCCTACTTTTATGTGAGGCAAAAGTTGTAAATATATAAAAATGCTATAGTCACACCTTTTAAAAACACACTGGATAGTTTTGTGTTTTTTCAAATGAGTCCGAAGGTGTTCAAAATATTGTTTCTCTGTGTGAAAACCACATAAATTACAAACAAGACACAAAAAAGAAACAATTTGCTCTAACTGCTCAGGTTCTGGATGATCTCGAGACAAATATGTTTTAAGTGCACCCCAACTTTTAAAGGAACAAGGACAATCAGAGTACAAACAGGGAAGTGACCGAGTGTGCAAATGTTTCAATCTATAATGCTTTAAGAGCTCTAAACGTGTTGATGTCCTGAAATTGCAACTTTTGCATGACCATCTCATTGCATTGTTCAGTCAATCTTGACCTGTTTAAGTCTCCATCATTTCTAATTAAAAATACTTAAGAATAGAGAAATTAACTGTCCACAGCACTGGCTCCTCCTTACAGTAACCCTGTAAAACAGGGGTCTCCAAACTACAGACCCCGGGCCACATCCGGCCCGCCTAAACAATTGGAGTGGCCCACTTAACGATCCCAAACAATCTCTCTAAACATGGCCTATTTTTCAAAATTGCATTTTCCTATTATAAAATATCCACACTTAATAATTAAGTTTGGCATTCTAATTCAAATCTACCTTATTTATGAACTATTTACAGCACTAGCTAATTTTAATCCCCTCACACAATGGTATATTCCGATGTGAATTTGCTTGTGATCAACTTCGCGCAGTCTGCCCAGGGGATTCAATTCGGCGGGTCAGGGACGGCCGCACGGTGCGGGAGGATCCCCTCGTGGGACCTCTCCCGGCGCTGGCTGGCCGCTGGCGGTGTGCCGCGACTGGCTCTTTCGGGCACTTATACCTTTTATAATTCAGGCAAATTTCGCACTGTTTTGACTTCTGATTGTATTGTATGAACACATATCACTTAAATTCCAATAATTTGCTCTAGCCAATTGCATTTACAGTTATAAAATCACTTGTAACTCTCTGAAACCACCCAATGAATGCACTAACTTGCTTGAAGAACCACTCTGCTACACAAAGCAGATAGAAACGGCTAAAAAAACTTAAGCATTGCAATTTAAAAACGGACAGCTATTGTCATTTTCATTTTTTTCATTTAAACACACAACACAAAACAAGTAAAGTACTGAAAAAAAGATAAATTAAATACAGCACGTTGTTATTGCCCACCACTGACATCTGGACAAATAAAACCAAAATCTTTTTGGTATAGAGTAAAAATAATACATTTTTGCACCACACTCCTCTCTTGTCTTCACGCCTGCTACCCCCGCCTGTCCCTGCTTGGTGGTATGATCCTTGTCAATCCTCACATGATTGGTTGCATAACATGCATGTGACACCCGTAGCCAATGCCTGCCGCGCCCATAGGTACTTTTCCTAAAGAGAAAAGTAAAAAAAAAAAAAAAAAAAAGGAGTGGCTCGCGGACGGACAGGAGCCGGCTCCCATCTCACTTAAAAGAGCTGGCTCTTTGAACCGGATCCACCTGGATAGTCTCTGCTAAAAGACTACGACATCCAACATATGCAAAGATGTGGCTGCACTTTATTTTATTTTTTAAAAATAATTATTCCTAGATTTATTTAGTCAAATTGCATTTGCACTACTGTTTTTATACTGTTCCATTTAAAAATAAATGGGAAAAAAGGCTTGAATTTGCTGTTTTTATTCATGTTTTACAAAGGGTTTAACCTAAGCTGGGTCTTACCACAATGGAATGTGGGTTGGCCCTTGAAAGACTGTAATAATAGACCACATGCCGGCAATAAAGACTGTGCTTGTGTCAATGTATTAATTTTTAGACATGGACCAAAAAAGTGTGCCTGAATCAACATCATCTATTGGAGAGAATCTGGTGGATTTTCAAAATAAAATACCCCGTGCAAACTTCCGGTCGTAAAAACAGACAAAAGCGAAACTAATGAACTATGTAGCATATTTAGACACGTAGAAGCATGTTTAGAAGAACATACACCAGATAAATGGCCAAAATGGCGGACTAAACGCTCACTTCTAAAATGCTCCTGGTGGGGTTTGAAGTCAAGTGCAGGACGGACCAAATATGCCATGCTCATGCAATGTGCTGCGAACGGGCCCAGTGGATTTTCCCAAAAGTGTGTGAAGCCGCCAACCGATTCCAAGTCTCGCGATACCCAATGCATGGCTCTATAACCGATTCATCAAGGAATTTATGGCTAATTTGTATCAATTGAGGAGGCTGCTGCTAACGCAGCCATATCTCTCACTTGGTAAACCAAAGCACTTTCTGAAATGCCTTATTATTAATTATTACTTTATTAATTAAAATGTACATAAACATAAACTTAAAATTACCATTAACCCCTTGATAACATAAGAGATTACTCTATCATCTGTATTAAGTAAACTACGATGGCTCCAAAGAGGAGACAAATCACTGAAGTATTTCACTGTAGTTAAACAAGGAAAATGTCACAATTTAGTAAGGAACCCAAAATAAGACACCAACTGTTGAAGTATGGTCAAGTTTATTTGATAAGGGAGGTGTGGGGCTGGAGAGTGGGTTCAGGGGGGAAGTAGCTGTAGGGGGGCTTGAAGAGATGACAGGGTTGGCAGATGGGCAGGCAGGCAGGTAATCAGGACAGGATCTGAACAAAGAAGACATGTTTAAATTAAGAGCCGACTAGCAACAGATTAGCACATGTTTAAAGACTGAGCTTGGCTATAACTCCTGTGCTGACAAATTGTGTTGACTGAGTGATGATCTGGAATGGAGGACATACAAATCCACCTAGATTGTATTTACCTCAAAGCGTCGCTGTCAGTCTTCTCTCTACTTTGTTGTCCGGTAACTAGGCCTGGAAGATCTAGTCCTAGTTGTTGTGGAGTCCAGCCTGTACAGAATGTAGCAGAGTTTCATTTGATAGATAGGCATCATAGTATGTGCATGTGACTCCTGACCACACGTCACGCCACAGCCGCTCAACTCTAGATATTGATTATGGAGTAAAAAAGTAAAAAACAAAACAAACAAAAAAAAACATTTAGGCAAGATGTGTGCACTGTATGTTAATCAACAACACTATTGTTCCATTGCCTAGTGTCATTTACAACTGGTGCTTGTATTACCGAGAATTTAAATAAAGGTTTCCATTCCATTCCATTTACCTCTGATTGTGAACACTTTTCCCGGCCATGAAACTTCCACGTCCAGTTCCTCGCACTGAGAACATGATCCAAACTTTAATGCTCCCTTTGTGGTACACACCGACACCAGTGAGATTGGGCTTGGGGCTGTGCTCGTCCAGAAATCCAGCTATGGAACCGAGGAAGTCCTTGCCTTTGCCAGCCGCAGTCTAAACCCTGCAGAGAAAAATTATGCTGCCACTGAGCTAGAATGTTTGGCCGTGGTGTGGGCAGTGGAGAAGTGGAGAACTTACCTGGAAGGTAAACTGTTCACGGTGGTTACCGATCATGCCTCCCTTCTATGGGTGTTCAAAACCACCAAACCCAGCACACGACTCATCAGGTGGGCGCTCCGGCTTCAAGAATTCACCTTCACTGTGGAATACAGAAAGGGAAAATATAACACTGTACCGGATGCCCTCTCCCGAGCTCCTACAGACTCCCTCCATACAACCGCACCTGTGTATGCTACCGTCATGTCTGCCCCTCCAAAACCATCAAAAGAGCTTCCCATCTCAATTGAGGCTCTGTGGAGGAGACAACAGGAAGATCCAGAGTGTCAAGTTCTATACCAACAAGTAGTAGAATTGGGACAAGACAATGATACGAACCCTGCATACATCATCATGGATGATCTCCTCTACCGGCGCGTCACCCTTCCCTACAAAACCATCTACAAACTCTACATACCTCCAAGTTTCCGCCCACAGTTGCTGGACTACTTCCACCAAGAAGTGGTGTTGACTATTTCTCCTGGTGGGTTGAACTGTTCCCCATCAGAAATGCCACTGCTGAAACCAATCTCGCAGATCATGGTCAAAGACATCTTGACCCGGTGGGGCATTTCTGACTACATCCTGTCAGACCAGGGAACACAGTTTGTTGCCTCAGTTTTCCAAACTGTATGCAGGACCTGGAATGTGGGACACAAGTTTTCTCATCTCTCTCATCTTCTCCCGCTTATCCGTAGTCGGATCGCGGGGGCAGCAGCTTCAGCAGGGAGGCCCAGACTTCCCTCTCCCCAGCCACTTCGTCCAGCTCTCCCAGGAAGGCGTTCCCAGGCCAGCCGAGAGACATAGTCCCTCCAGCGTGTCCTGGGTCTTCCCCGGGGCCGCCTCCCGGAGGGACGTGCCCGGAACATCTCACCAGGGAGACGTCCAGGAGGCATCCTCACAAAATGCCCGAGCCACCTTAACTGGTTCCTCTCGATGCGGAGGAGCAGCGGTTCTACTCTGAGCTCCTCGCGGATGGCCGAGCTTCTCAACCTATCTCTACAGTCCAAATCACATTGCTACACACCCTTTTCATTCAAACACACTTCCATCCATGGCATCCACCCACATCAGCGCCTACTCCAATGGAAGTAAACCACCGCATCCCGCACAGTTTGAATCCGCAGTATTTAGGATAGGTGCAAGTCACCGGTGAAAGGAGGTAGGAAGAGGACAGAGTCCAGAGAGTCGCGAAGGAAAATCGAATAGCATTGTTAAGCATGTGGTTAAGACCACGTTACATATATGCGTCGCTGGAGTCCCATCGACCCTGGATTGGATTGTGTATTTCTTTGATTGGGATCAGCTGTTTCAAGCGTCAGGAGGTGCCGGTTCCGGTGGAGAAGACCGTCAGACTGACATATTTACTTTAAAACTTCGGTACAGTGAGTACCCATTGTACTTTTTTTTTTTGTTATTTTCCTTTTGTTTTGTGTGTACTGCACCGCGACGTGAGACGCTGGTTTACCTTGAGTTATTTACTTATTTTGTGTGGGTGTCCGCGGTAAACCCGGAGCGGATTTTTTGTTTTGTTTGCGCATGCCTGGACTGGACTGTGGGATTTGCAAAATCCTGGAACAGACAGTTCCCAAACAAGGAAGGAACTGAACTCTTTTGTTTCTTTGGTTATTCAGGCCTTGAAAAAAAAAATTAATCTTCTGAAAATCACCTTGCTGGTGTGTTGATTGCTTTATTATTGCTGTGCTAATCTGCCTGGTTATTATTTTTGTGTGGGTTGACTGCATTATTTTGGTATTTCTGTTTTATTTATTTATTTTTTTTGTCAGACTCTGACTGGAACCCCAGCATACTTTGTAGTTGACCCGTTACACAGTAATAGTTATAATTGTTAATAATTTACCGAAATTAACTGAATCATAAAGTGTATGCATGTCCTGTCTTACCTCGGACTGCATTCTGCAAGAGATCGTAGGCTACTCTGCTTCATAAAAACATCTGTGTCGTGGGTCTCCCCTTAAAAGAGAGAATAAGGGGGAGTCACATTCAGAACTGCCAAGAGAGAGTTTGGCCATCTGGGTCTTAATAATATACACACGTCCCTCGCTATAACGTGGTTCACTTTTCGCGGACTCGCTGTTTCGCAGATTTTTTTAGTGTAATTTTGCATGCTTTTTTTTACAGCGTACTGTACAGTGTGAATGTGCATTGTGTTCTGCATCCTAAAGTGGCTAAGGGAGAACCGCACATGTGTTCTGCGTCCTGATAAACTAAGGGAATACTGTACAAAATGTGTGTAAAAAGGTGTATAAAAGTGTGTGGTTTGGGGTTTTACGGCCTTAAAACATGTATAATAATTGTAAAACTTACTTCACGGATTTCGTTTATTGCGGGTTATTTTTAGAACGTATCCCCCGCGATAAACGAGGGACCACTGTAATGTTTATTGTGGCTTGTGGACTGTTTTGGTCTACCTCTTGTTTGTGGGATGTTTCTGGCTCCTCTTGCCCTCTGTGAGTTTCCTTTCTAAGTTTACATCGACGATCTTTGACCAGTCATGTGACCAGAGCAGAGGGGTCTCCTATTTGATTTTAGGCACACAGGTTTACTATAGGAAGTAAACAAACCCCTCGGTGTATGTTTGAATAGCCAAGTGTCGTTGTCTGTGAAATAAAAATGCGGTCTTGTGGGATGTAAACAGCCTAAGATCTGGCACAGACTGGCATCAGATTCATTAGACCTAAAATGTTGGGAAACTATACCCCCAGGTTGAATTTGCCCAGAATTGTCATTTAAAGGCTTCAATGCATGGCTTTTGGCTGAGCTATAGACATATGTCTGATTGTAAAGGCTGCATCTCTTGGTTTCATTAAAAAAAGAATTACGTACATACTCCGACTTCTTAAACAACATGTAATAGACGTTAACCTGTAGACTACCTTACCTTAACCTTACCTGCTAACTGTTGCACTCTTGCCTTTTGTCGTGTTGTTTAGACTTGCTTCTGTAGAACAACCTACCAATTACAACTTTATACTTGCCATATTTAATAACGACATTAATCTCATAATTAATTCTCGCCATATTTAATAACGACTTAAATCTCGTAATTAATTCCAAAAAATGTTTTTAATTTAACTGTGGCCCTAATACTCCATTCTAGAGAATCATCCTTCGATGCAAGACATTTTTTTAACTGCTATAAAAATATTATACGTGATATATATATATATTTTCACTTTTACTGCATTAAATCTTTTGACCAACTTCAGTCCTAATCATAAATATCAAATATCCATGTATTTCTTAAATAATTTTAACCCTTTAATAGCATTTTGGGAACATGATCCCACATATTTATTATCAAGTGTCAGTGTGAGGGAGTATGAGGGGCATTTTATGCCAGCACGCTATACTAAAAACACGTGTACAGCACCTATGTGATGACATGAAACCTCTAACGTGTGCGTGTAAATTCCATTCACTTTCAATGGACAGACGGGCGTCGCTTGAATACGTGACATGAAGACCATGCGTGACTGTGTGCACGCTCGGCTTAGTGTACAAATGATTAGTTACTTCATGATGATGAATTTTGAGTTTAACAGCTGCTTCGCTTCACAATTCAAGCAGTCCATGTATTACCAAGAGAGACTGATTGTGACAGTTTAGGCTGTTTCAGTGTGTGAATGTCATTTTCCACGCTGCGTCACTGGCCTGCGTATTTTTCAGTCATTATGCAGGCGTAGGCGACGTGGTTAAGGCGGTTTAGTATAGTGTGCTGGCATAAAATGCCCCTCATAAGCAAGTTCAGCCAGTGAAGCAGGAGCTGCAGATGCTTGTCAGGTGGACTTTTTTGCCGAGTACGAGTATTATACGAGTAACACAAGTCACTATCTGTGTAGTGATGTGTCGGTCGCGAACGATCCGTTTTTTTTTTTCAATTCGGTGCCTCACTGTCTCCTCCCCCTGACACAGGACTCATACAGGAGGCGTTACAGCAGCGTGACGGCTGCACTGCGTTTTAGCTGCGTCCTTTGCCCGGCGTCAATTCACACTGGACGCGTGTCAGCCGCGTTCACGCGAGATCACGCAAGAATCCTGGACGTACGCGAGACCCCGCGATAAACTGTGTATAAAGAAAACAACAACAACAAACAGCTAACTTTGCTTCTCCGACGTAGAGGAGATTATAAAAAGCATCTGTTGTGTCATAAATGATTGTGTGTTGTTCCACGTCAACAATTAGTCTCTCATCGTTCATATTGAGACCCTTTGATCGATCTTTGATCACCTGGTGCCACCAGTCATGACGTAACGTTGATGTGAAGTTGTGATAAGCTACATGAACTGCATATTGTGTTTTACTTTGAAAGGGGGCAGAAGTTTATTACATTGATTCTGTGTCGGATTTCCTGTCTGGTGCGCAGTGCTCTGTTGAAATTTACGAGGTTTAGCAGCGGCTCGCATCAAATATAGAAATGCTACGTAAAGCTCGTGCCGTGGCGCGGAGAGACGCTTCTGAGACGCGCCCTGTGTGAGTGCTCTCATTGACTAGACTGGCGGCTATCTGCTACGGTGACCGTGGCTCAGCCGTTACGCGGCCTTAACGCCTTCAGTGTGAGTTGGCCTCAACACTCTCCCTCATACCATGCCTGTTCTCACACATCTTGACCAATCACATTCGGCTTTCAATTAAAGTGGAGGAAAAAAAAAACTAGCAGGGGGAAAAAAACTTTTTTTTCTACACTTTTTTGTGTGGAGGCTGCACATAATTGGTCAAGACGTATAGCAATTAAAACCAATTAATAAAATGTGAGGAGCCGTTTGGGAGCCGAAAGAGCTGGCTCCTTATAGTATGCAGAGCCAAAAGAACCGGCTGAAATTCCCATCACTATGTTCCCATCTGTGCTGGGATTGAATGAAAATCCTCATTGGGTAGCTGACTGTGTGTGCGTTCTACACACATACAGATGTATT